>NW_026930704.1:0-42466 GCF_032062105.1 Saccostrea cuccullata | reverse complement strand
GTATAATGAATCGTAAGTAAGGAAAATTGACAATAATAAATTTATATCAAGCAGTTGGACAATGGAAGCATTAATTCAAAGAGATATTTAGGTATTTGATTCTAATAGAAATAGTAGGAAATTTTTATACTTTTTCTCTTTAATGTATTAATGTATACAACAAATATTATCATCGACGAGAAAAATTGTAATTTACGTTCTATAACCATTTACCAAGAGATAGAATTCGAACAGCAGACAAACAAAAAGTCCTACTCTGTACCCATAGCCGTCATTTTACCGAAATATATATTAATAACAGTTGAGGACCTCTTTGTCAAAGTCACCTATAGATACTTTCCCTAAATTCTGACCCCCCACAAAAATTAACCTTTATCTCACATTTAGATGTATACTGTCTATTAATTAACATGATTAATCAAGATTTTTTATTTGGTAGGAAGAAATATATTTCAATGTTCGTGTAAAAGAAGTTTGAAATTCATAGAATTGGCATTTCAGATATTGCTAATTCGCAGAACAAACTCTTTTGAATAAAAAAAAAACTGTGCAACATAAACCCCGTATGCCCGCATATCACAGAACTTTTCCAAAATCAATAAAATCAAAATGAATGTCTTATCAATTTTTTACCCAACTGTTCTTGTGGACAAGTTAATATCCAGACCTTTTGACATCATTGAAAAATGACAAATAAAAAAAAAGGAACTCGTAAATGTACGTTTTTTGTCATTGGCCATATGTAAAATTCATTAAAACATTAATATTACCAATTGTACGAGCCTGATCTCGGATAAGTGAGTTTATTTCATTAAATCTATGTCCCTTTATTCCAATTATATTAAGTCCTTTCTGGTGTATTCACCCTTAGTCACAACCTATCAATCAGGATAATTTAGGTCCAATTGCATATACGAGTATAGTCTAATATTTAGTTGTTTCCTCCTCTTCCTTTCTCGATGATTCGATAAAACGGTAAGGTCATGAAAAATTTTATGAAGTTGAATTGTTGCAATGTTTAAATTTTTCCCATCCACCCTCCTCCTGTTTTAGAACAAATACTGCTGTTCTTGTTATGTCATTGTAGCTGAAGACAGCCTGCTTGTTCCTGCATCCACAACAGTCTATGTCGCAGTGATGATTCTGTGCTCCAATATTCCTTAATGGTGTCCTGCTTGGTCTAGCTTCTTCATCAACTGGAGTTGTATAAGTGAATTCTGTATAATTATGTATTCTGCAAAGACTTTCTGTTGAGTAAAGCGTCCACATCAACAAATGTCGCGGTGATGAAGTCTCCGTTTTACCTATACAGTGATGACTGTCTGTTGGGGATAGCGTCTACTGCAGCCTTATCGCGTTAGGAATTCTTAGTGTTTGCGTATTCCGTGGCACCTCAACGCAATTGGACGAGTGCAACACAATCTGACGCTCATTCCATTGTTTATTGACATGATTGATATTTTAATTGATTGATTGATTGCTTGATTAATAATTGATTGATTGACTAGTAATTGACTTGATTGATATTTGAATTGAATGATTGATTAATAATTGATTGATTGAATTTGACTGATTATTGCATTGGTGACGTTCATGCACTTGTGACCTACCCAGTGCATGATCCACCCGATTTGGGTCGTCACATTTGTTTTATTGATTGTTGATTGTGGGGCAGCCCTGTGGTAACCCCAGCAAATTGATCACCGCGGCCAGAAATCAAGCAAAATAACACCCATATTGTTTTTTTTTATTTATAGGGAATCTGAAATAATCCGATTTAATCACACAGGTATTCTGAAGTAATAATATAATATGCTTGTTTTTGTGGCATCCCCGTCTTGTTTTTGAAGACAATGCAACCAGCCAGATCCCATGAGCACCAATTGTGCACCATTATAAGCAGACGTATTTCTGTATTCATTTGAAGTGGAATTCATTCAAATTTCTTAAACATGTAAAAGAGAAGAGGAAACATTTGCTGTGATCTTTAGCTTGACATTTAGTTACATTGACAACGTATTATCAAGAACAATTTGTCTGAGCAAATTGCAAAAAAACCTTATATTGTACTCCCTGTGAAGTGTTGCCACTTTGCTATTTGTCTGTTCCCTTTTATAAATCGTACAACATCTGCCACGTGTATTCCAGTTGACCAACTTAAGCGAAGGAGAAAAGCAATCGCGGCTATTTCCTTTGATGTGGTGACAGTATGACGCAGCGTTCGAACATCTCTACAAGCAATGTAGGTGTCATAACAGTATTACACTTTGGTTCACGTCAAATCATGGCTGACGCAAAATAATCCCGGAATCTTCCCTTCCGATTCGGGCATTTTGATACGAGACTGGAGCTGATTTTTTTAT
This sequence comes from Saccostrea cuccullata, assembly GCF_032062105.1. Lineage (NCBI taxonomy): Eukaryota > Metazoa > Mollusca > Bivalvia > Ostreida > Ostreidae > Saccostrea > Saccostrea cuccullata. Next base: position 40,103 of record NW_026930704.1, on the reverse strand, counting down.
GAGATGAAAAACAACATGTAAACTTCCTGTATTGACCAGATTTATTAAAATTTAGGGCGTGCTGATTTTTCTATATACTGTCAAGAGTGGGGAGTGATTAGGCCCTGGACTAGATTTTCAAGCACCTGCTCGACTTCGACCGAAACAAACTTGCGTGCCTTGCTGGATGGCTATGTATTTTTTGGTACTAAAATCTTTATAAAGAATGGTTTTACAAGATCTGAAAAGGAAACTTCTCAGAAGTTTGTTTTGAATTAGTTACATCTACTCAAACTTGCGCATTTTTGGTAAGAATATATAGCAGAAATTAATACTGTTGTGACACCTGCAAGCACGATATGCGAAACAAAGAGTATTTTACAAATGCCAATGGAGCACGCGTTTATGTTTGAAAATCTACCTAGTACGATTCAAAAGAATGGCATGTCCGACATACAAGTAACGATGATCCCTGTGTTGCTCTCATTTGCTGGATATATACACCAACTGATTTCTATTCATAAGTTCCATTATTAAAAATAAACCAAAGCGTTTTTTTCTGCATTAAATTTTAGAGACAAACAAAGAGGGATAAAGTGAAAATATAATGGTTCTGGCTAAAATGCACAAAAATGCAAACATGTCTGATTTATCTTAACATTTTTAATAAATAACAATAAAACATCCTAATTAGGGATAGACTGCACATATGAAAGATAGATCTATGTCACCACCAGAGGTTTTCATCTGTTAAGTGTTGGTGTTGGTCCTGGGGTATAGATCAGAGTCGTATAATGGTTCCCCGGGTAGTCATTTGAAATACGTTACGGGACTTCCATCATCGTACAAGAATGGGCCCCCTGAAATGGCCCTCTTTCCCTGGAAATATATGTTACTGATGCCATTCTGATATGAAATATTAATTTAAAAGGCATTTTTAAAATATCCAAATAAAGAATTTAAGCAGAAAAACACCATGTTCATTTTGATGCTGATAGGACCCATAACAGCTGTACGATTAAAAATGTAATGCAGATGTCAAATTTCGGGGCAATTCGCTTAAGCATTAAAGTCTTTAAAACATGTTTAATTTTGGCAGGTCATATTTCTTTACCATGATAATTCTATCATAAATTTAAAGGGACATGGGCACAGTTTCAACTGATAATGTAAACAAATCTCTTCATGTCTTGCTTTTGTTTACCTATAGAAAATATTACATTTACGACAAAATGGGCTTAAGCAAATCATTACAAATATTCTAATAGTACTTAAAATTGATTTCTTTATTGAAAAAAAAATCTGCTTTGATCAAACATATTTTAGTATATTCAACCTAAGTAAACAAATACTTGGCGACGACCGTGTTAACATAAAAGAGGTTTGGAAATCTATATCTATCTTGTGTCTCGATACATGTAACTGATATCTAATTTCTGAGGTTCATAAGAAATACATTAGGCTAGTATGTGCAAACAAAAAAAATGGAAAATATAAATTTGAATGTTTTAGCTGACACTGTGTCCATATCCCTTTAATCTTAGTGTATATTTAATATTATGTATACAGTTACTGATTCTTGAGAGAAATTGTCCTTCTTGACAATGAAAATCCATAATGCTTTGCCTGTGTTAAAATGATACTTGTACATAAATGTTCATGAAATTCTAGTTATTGATGAAATGTACATAAAAACCAGATTTCTCTTTTTTTTTTTTTTTTTTGCAAAGGACTTGTAACTTTCAAAAATATTATTATTATCATTTTAAAAAGGTCTTTTTCCTAACACGAAATATTTCCATTTATTATCAGGACCATCAGTAATATGTCAATGTTACAATTAAATAGTACCAGTATGTCTTAGTGTGTATCCATTCATGTAAACTCTTTATAGAACATATATCGTCCTTGAAACGAGAGGAGAAATCTAGATTTTGTTAAGTCATTATTTAATTATCAAGCTATCATTTGCATACATATTAAGATTTAAGGCAAACAATATTTTAAAAGCATTTTAAAAATACATATTTCCACACTGCTCAACGCGTTATCGGCTACTCGGTGGTTGTCGGACACTCGATACAAGAAAAGCAATGTTTAGAAAATGTGGGTTATTTTAAATTTCATATTTCAACGATGAATTTGTATTTCAGCATATAAAGTGTGTGATCTTTGACAGATAATTAATTATACTTTCGGCAGCAGAAAGCACAAACCAAATAACTATCTTTCAAAAGTTCTTCAGCTCTTTCAAAAGTTATTTTACAAAAATTTCGGACTGTGTCATCACATTTCAACTTCTGTAGAATTGAAAATTAGTTTATTCTATCAAACAAACTGATCTATTTATTCTATGGACAATCAGATACCTTTAGATCAGCAAACTGAGATTAAAAATCCAAATTAAGTGTTAGTAAACATTCTTTTAAAATGTCTCGTTAGTTGAAAACATATTATCGTCAACACGGTTGATGTTGCCGGATAAAATGGTTTTGACGGGTGTACGTTATCGGAAACTCAGGTTAAAAAGTTTCCTTTAGCTTCATAAATAGATTGGAAAATTCAATTATAATCTGCCAATCTTTGAAAATAGCAAACGTTAAAGTTTGTTTTGATATAAATGTATATAAATAAGATTATTATTTATAAATTGATAATGGAACTACTCATCTGTTTAACCATTTTTCTTGTTTTCCATTCAAGATAACCTCGCGGAGACCGCTTCAGGCAGTTTCAAACGTAAATATATCATGTTTAATTAATCATAACAATTTTGCTTTAGTCCTCCGATATAGTTTACAAGTATTACGTTATTTTTGAGAGATAAAAAATCAATTTCATTTTCTCCCATGATCCCCGGGGAACTTTTTTTTTGTCCAGTAATGTCAGTCGTATTATCACGTCACAGTAACAGATATATAGCAGGTGTGGCTTAAGAAGGGATGCCCCGTATATGAAACTATTGCCTGTGGTTGTGACGTCAGTACCGTACTTATGTTGCTCCGCAGAAGAACGTTAACATATTTTTAGAAGCTTAAAATAGAATTATCCAGTTTATAGGACTTTTAAATACTTGATCATGTGATCTTGTGTCAATCAGACAGCTCTCCACATTAAAGATAAATAATAATTCTTAATTCTTTTTATACAATGTAATTTGGATATGTAGTAGATTAAAGAGACTATCCTTTAACAAAAAGCTTGGTTCAGAAAAAATGATTTAAAAAAAGAATAAAGATAAGGGAGCCGACTGGAATTCTATTGTGTTAGAAAATCTTGAATAAAAAAAGTACATAACTTATTTTCCAACCGTTAAAAATACCTATTTAGGAGGAGAGGTGCTGGTTGATTCACTTCAGTTCCTCGTATGTTTAACTTTTTCCACAGTTATTTGCGTTTTCAATTACAAGGGGGGGGGGGGGGGTGGCAGAAATTTTTTGCTTCAGTATGAACACCTTATTGCAATGCAAAATCCACCTCAGCCCCCCCCCCCTCCATCGGAGCATTAGCGTTATGTACACATTGAATTTGAGGACTGGTCATCAGTGGGTTCTTATTCCTTCTTGGTACCTTATAAAACCTCCAATGTTTTAGAGATCCGTATTTACGATTTTGAAATTTTTGTAAAGTCAGACTTTTGAATTTTATGTGGTATATTTTGGTCTAACTACCTATTTGGAAATTCATTCAACTACGCTTGAGTTTAAATTGTTTTGCATATACTTATACCAAACTGATAAATGTATTCGCGTTCAAAAGATTGTGAGTTTGAAACTCAGCGGCGACTGACCTAAGTCGATCAAAATGGGTAGCAACTGTTCCTTCGCCATGCGTTCAGCAACTTGATTGTATGTTGTTTAAAACTCCCTCCTGAGAATTTTTCAGACATATGGAGACGCCATCACTTGCCGGCGGAGAGCTTCAATGTAATGTTTAGCACCTAGGGCCATTGAGCAGTGAGGGATCTTTTTTGTGCTGGCACCTACTGCGACGTCCCACTGTGGGATACGGACCCGCGAGGTAGGGATCGACTCCTAACTTGGCGACTCTAACCACTGCGTCAAGCAGGCGACCTCGGTACCTTGAAACGAAATTTAAAACTTATACCATATTTTCAAACAGGTCAAGATCATGCAGATTTTAGTGAGAAATGCCAAAAAACACTCATTTATGAAAAGTTACATATTCTTAAGGAGGCAAATTATAGCCAAAAATTAGAATTTTTCGCCAGCCACGTTAAATATTTAGATTTCACACGGATTTCTGTCGTTTCTTTGCGTTTTTCCTTAATTTATGACAACCTTTCTTTCCGATAACCAAAACCGAGTTATCCGATAACAAAGTGCATTATTCAACCGTATTTCCGATAACATACTGAAAGTTAAAATTGGGCAATTTTTGCCCTTTAATTACATATTTGCAAGATTATATGAGAAAGTCTTCTTGTGGACAATCATTAACGCAAGGTAAACATAAGGATTTTGAAGAAAAAAAAGCTAATTACAGCAATGCCAATCGGAGAAAAACTTGCAAAATCTAATAAATTTGACTTTTAAAGCCTCCAAAGGCTAACAAATGCTATACTAGTACGTATTGAGGCTTTATTTTGTATCCGTATTCATTTCTGTTTACAAAAAGCACAATGAATATTCTCTGTTTCTATTTTAACAGAGTTTATTAAAAATAATATACTAACCTGTCAAAAATTTTTATCAACCGAGTGTCCGATAACAACCGAGTAGCTGATAACGCGTTATAGAGTGTGATTTAATCAATTGCACAATTTGTTAGTTGTAGAGGTATCAATTGTATTTGACAACTGAAAAGAAGGAAAAATTAAACGCTAAATGATATTGTATCCTTGACTTCAAAATGAAACATACTAATCTGTTTCACGACGAAGTCGTATATGGCAGGCCTGTTGATGCGTATCAGCTGTGCCCCATGAGCCTTACACACAGCGTCAGCGCCCTGAACGTTAACTTCCGGTTCCGCGTACGTCTTATAGCAGATATCATAGGTTGTGTCGTAGGTGAAGGTAGGATAGTCGTGACATTAGAAGGTCTGACGCCGGAGTAAGATCGCGGTGACAAGTGCCATCGTTATTTTCTCCCTCGTTTCACTCCTCCGCAAATAAATATTTTCTTGACTAATTTATTGTAAAACAAAGAAAAAGAATATACTGTAGGATTGTTGCGTTCGTTACAAATCGCATTTTTATTCAAAACATACAAATCAAACTACATGTAATAAATTTTACACGATAAACAATGCAAGGGCTGGGAGGGCAGGGAAAACCAAAGACACAAAACAACCTGCGATTCTTTGTAACGAACGTCGCATTAATCGAACATTCCCTGGTAAAAGTATTTATAGTGAGCGCTAAATCGCTCGTGCATGAAAAACCAGTTTCTTAAGATACGAAGTTTCACGGAGAATACCGAAGTAAAAACGTAAAGAAATAAATTTATTTTCTCCCTCGTTTCACTCCTCCGCAAATAAATATTTTCTTGACTAATTTATTGAAAAACAAAGAAAAAGAATATACTGTAGGATTGTTGCGTTCGTTACAAATCGCATTAAACAAAGGACAGTAGGTGCAATAAATTAAAATAATTTTATAATCCAAGATTCATTGAAACCAGAAATTTATGTTCAAGATTGGCTTTTATATAACCGTCTTTGGCTTTATCCGTGACCCACCGACCATGTATTTTAAGCAATCGAACAAACACATTAAGCAATCGAACAAACACATTATCATTAGCAGCGGCTGTAACTCCGCCGCTACGTAAACTGTGTAAAGCATATTCAAAACTGTCAAGGCCAATTTCATTTAAAGAAGACAATATTTTCCTAGCTCTTGTATATGACAGAGGTTTGAGTTTATTTGAAACTTTGCATTTATTGAGGGATTTACAAAATTTACATCTGTAAACATGTAATCATTGGAAGACATCCATCTCAGACATGACGATGTTTAACCAAAACACAGGGCACAAATCGTTTCCAGTTTTTGCGTATATCACCGAATTTCCTCTCCTGTAGATATCCGTTTTGCTTCTGGGAATATCAATTTCGATGTGAGCACTTTCCCAATTGATATCACATAATCAAATATTTCATACCATAAAAACACAATAAACACATCACAAAGGAACTTATCCTCGCATGGGTACAAGTTTGAAGAAAATTCATGAGTCCGACTTATACTGTAGAAATACGCTTCCAGAAGCGACGTTGATACCCTCTGTCGCACCAAACCTCCCACAAAAAGAGCAACAGTAGACACTGATGCAGGAGGATGCGTAAATGAATGCTTCGAACACCAGTCTCTGAATTTAGAGAAATATATGTCGTAGATCTTGTTCGTTGATTGAGATTTTGTATTTCTCACGATATGCGGCAAAGACTCCACTATGTAGCTAAAAGGAAAATCGACTTTAAACTTGTCAATATTTATCCATTGGCCTTGATAATTCTTCAATGTCTGAAATATATATTAACATGAAAGCACATTAAAATTCGAACCAAATTTGTACAGTAACCAATAATAGCCACGATATTATATCACACATATTTACAAGCAACTTTTTCATCAAAATCATAAATTGGAGAGCAGTCCTCCATGATTAAAAATCAGTCATCAAAATACTAGTATATGATTTTCAGAACCAGCATGTTAGATTATAATCTTATATTAGTATTGTAATCATTCAAATCTAGGAGAGCAGTCCTCCTTATTGGATAACAGTCATCCAATCATTTCATTTCAGTATGCAAGCATATTGTACACTGGTTAACAGTCAACCTTTGTGTACTATTCTGTTCATATTTCACGATCAAAGCATGCAAATGAACATATAAATATAGTGTTCAACATCATAAATAGGAGAGCAGTCCTCCATGATTAAAAATCAGTCGTCAAAATACTAGTATATGATTTTCAGAACGAGAATGTTAGATTATAATCTTACATTAGTATTGCAATCATTCAAATCTAGGAGAGCAGTCCTCCTTATTGGATAACAGTCATCCAATCATTTCATTTCAGTATGCATGCACATTGTACACTGGTTAACAGTCAACCTTTGTGTACTATTCTGTCCATATTTCACGATCAAAGCATGCAAATGAACATATCAATATACAGTGTAGTGTTAAAGTGACTTAATTACGAAGCATCCAATCCCAGTGCTATAGCATTACTGATTAATTTGTAAATACTCTTACTCCTTATTGGATAGCAGTCATCCACTCATTTCATTTATGTATGCATGCACATTGTACACTGGTTAGCAGTCAACCTTTGTGTACTATTATGTCCATATTTCACTATCAAAACATGCAAATGAACACTGAAAGGAAAAAGAAACGCATATTTTACTTTTAGATTAAATTAAAACTATTATTTCGAAAATGTTTTCCAGTATTGTTATAAACATTTTAATTCATCTTTAATCTACAAGTTACCAAAACCTTGTGTGACTTTGACTGATAATTCCTGAGTTATTGAAATTGATATGTCGATACCCCCCAAAATTAAAATAAAAATTCTCATCATCTCCCTTGCACATTGGTAACAGCCTTGATTTTCCTGTGCATTGAGGTCACCAGAGCATTTATCTTTCTCATTTGATTATTATTCAACGCTTCCGACAATAGTCTTAATGGTTGATAGAAGCTGTATTATTCCAAAGCCAACAAATCCCCCCGCCAAATGAGTGCCACGAATTTTCATTTTAGGATAGAATTTACAGAATCCAGCTGGTTTGGTACACGTGAATGTTTGTGAGAAAGTCTCGACAAACACTGGCTACATTTTCCGAGTGTGAACATGCTAAAAACATTACGCACACGACGCGTACGTGCGCGCGTGAGAGTAAAATCAACGTAAAAGTTGCCAAGCTCGCGGACCAAATTAGAGCAGAGAATTTCTGTCAATTTTAGGGTGAAAATATTGGTATGATAGTATACTGTAAAAATATCGGTTTCAGTGATAACACCTTGACAACAACCGAGGTGACATGATGAAAAGCCCTGTCTTGATGTGACGTTGTTACGCGTCAACGTCACCGCCATCGTTGGTTGGAAACCTTTTAATTTACTCTCTGACAACTGAAAAACCTTTTTTTGTTGAAAAGTTTAAAACAAACTGCACAGCAACATCTTGTTGCCTTTTTCTTCACTTACGCAATTCAATTACTGGAACCAGTGTAACTTCCGTCAGCCATACCATGATTGCACGAAATTTATACTGATTTCAAATGCGGAAAACGATGTCTATAACTCCAATGCATCGATTAGCACCACAAAATGTGATCATAAAATTGTCATCATCAACATGCACGTGTTTTTGGCTTTTTATCATTTCCCCTACGTGACGCAATACATTTCATGGTTGAGTAACTTTGACCAGCAATTTTAGTGCACAGTAATCAAAATACACATTCGACAAATTTTCATAATTTTCGGCCATACAGTTAAATATATTTCGATATTATGCTATTATGCGTTTCTTTTTCCTTTCAGTATATAAATACATCTGTATGGTGTTACAATGACTTAATTACGAAGCATCCAGTTGCGGTGCTATAAAATTACTAAATGTTAGCAGCAAATACGTTATTTTTATCAGAACATGAACTTTTTTTTTTTATATACTCATATCTTTCACAAACCACAAGAACTTTCATTTTTTGTCGATCAAAGAAGACCAAAAAGCTGCTGAATTCCATTTCGGAACGATTAAGGCACCATATACACTGTAGAACCGTAATTTAATACATGTAAATGTTTTAGTGACCTCCCTATCAAATTAATAAATGGGAGGAACAATCCAAATCCTGTGACCAGTCGAAAGAAAATGCGTCGAATGCGCTTGTTCCATGGATCCTAAACAAAGAAAAAATTATTTATTTATTTATTTATTTATTTTTTTTTTTTTTATTTTTTTTTTTTTTGGACATTTTTTCAATACGCAAAGAGATATCGCAAATATAACGTCCCCAAACCTTATTGAAAAATGCAACAATATAATTGCTTATGCCCCAAGCGACAAAGTTTGCTTCCACTTTTTGCTCTCGTGAAACCCAACCTACAGAAAAAATGAATGTAGTAAAAACAAAAGATAATAAATCCGAATTCATTGTGCCGATCTGCGAAATTCTACATGTAACATGTTTTGAATGTGTATATGTAGTTTTACAAGTTTTATTTTCTAAAAAAAAAAACCCAAAAATTTTCACAAACATTTCAACTGTTTTAAGTTCTCTAAAAGTTGAACTTCGAACTCTCTCTGGTTCGGCCCACATAACATGCAAAACTTTCTTAGTCGAATCTAACATCACTCCACCCCCATCAAAATCACTAGCATCAGTAAAAACAATGCGTTCCGTATGCGATACCGAGGGGAAATAACCCTGGCGGGAATATATATATAGGCTCTAGCTCACACCTTACGAGCAGTGGAATTCTAATATTTTCATCCCAACATGATGCATTAGCAATTAATAAACATTGACAGTTTGTTTGTTTGTTTGTTTGTTTGTTTGTTTGTTGTTTTTTTTAAGGTCTTCCGTTTCAGACGGAAGACCTTATAGTGATTCTACTGTTTTTTAAGGTCTTCCGTTTCAGACGGAAGACCTTATAGTGATTCTACTGTTTTTTCTTATTATTATTCTTATTATTATTTTTTTCCCCAAATCTTGTCGGCAGGATTTCTCAGAGATGGCTGGACGGATTTTCTTGAAATTTTCAGGGATGATAGAGAATGAAAATATCCCGAGACATTTTTTTCATTTTTTTAAAATTCACTTCCGGTCGTCAGATATGTCCGATTTCCGCTTTTTTCAAAAATATTTAATCCGAGTGAGATCTCAGAAACGGTAACAGATTAAGGCACCAAACTTACAGGGCTGATAGATCTTGATAAGTAGGCAAATCCATTTGGGTTAAGATTGTCCGTCGTCACTTCCGGTTGTCACAGGAAGTGTTTATATATATCGAAAATTTCAACTTTTCTTATTTGAAACTTTTTTTGTGTCACATGATAGCATTTTACTTGTAGTGTTGAAATATGTCAGTCCCACCGGAACCAAAAATGGCAACTTCCGGTTATGAGAGAAAAAGTACAGAATTTGAGCATTTTTCTTTCCCTTAAATATTTTTTATAGATAAAGTATTTGGAATGATTTTTGGATATGTTATTTAGACTGCAAATGTCTACCGTAACATCAAATATCTTTATAAATTTCACTTCCGGTCGCGTGATTTCCTGTCCTCAAAATTAGAAGTTATCATAGCTAGATCTCGTAAACTGTAAGAGAATAAGACACCAAACTAATAGGGATGGTAGACCTTGATAAGTAGACAAATCCATTGAGTTTAAGATCGTCCGCCGTCACTTCCGGTTGTCACAGGAAGTGATCAAATAAATCAAAATTTTTAACTTTTCTTTATGGAACCTTTCTTAGTATTACCTTATAGCATCTTATTTGTAGTTTCGAAATATGTCAGTCCCACTGGAAACAAAAACGACAACTTCCGGTTATGAAAGAAAAACTGCATAAATTGAGTATCATACTATTCCATAAATATCTTTTATAAAAAGAGTATTTGAAATGATTTTAGGACATGTTATTCAGACTGCAAATGTCTAGAATAACCTCAAATATCTTTTTTTAAATTTACTTCCGGACACGTGATTTCTTGTTCTCAAAATGAGATGTTAACATTAGAGATCTTTTAAACTGTTACAGATCAAGACACTTTACTTACCAAGAAGATTGTGCAACAGACATAGGGTAAAATGCGTTCACCGTCACTTCCGGTCGTCACAGAAAGTGATTAAAATGATTTTTATAAGTGTTATGAAGACTATAATTGTCTAAAGTAACGTCGAGAATCTTGATAAGTTATACCTCCGGCCGTTTGTTTTCCTGTAATCGTTGTAAATATTATGTGCCTTTTTTTAACATAGATAAAAGCTCATTCATACAGAAAATAGAGGAGAACGGAAGACCGTTTTTGTTGCTGTAGCAAAAAGAGTTTCTAGTTCTTATTATTATTCTTATTATTTTTTTCCCCAAATCTTGTCGGCAGGATTTCTCAGAGATGGCTGGACGGATTTTCCTGAAATTTTCAGGGATGATGAAGAATGAAAATACCCCGAGACGTTTTTTTTCATTTTTTCAAAATTCACTTCCGGTCGTCAGATATGTCCGATTTCCGCTTTTTTCAAAAATATTTAATCCGAGTGAGATCTCAGAAACGGTAAGAGATTAAGGCACCAAATTTACAGGGATGATAGATCTTGATAAGTAGGCAAATCCATTTGGGTTAAGATTGTCCGCCGTCACTTCCGGTCGTCACAGGAAGTGTTCTTAAATATCGAAAATTTCAACTTTTCTTTTTTGAAAGTTTTTTAGCATCAGATTATAGCATTTTACTCGTAGTTTCGAAATATGTCAGTCCCACCGGAAACAAAAACGACAACTTCCGGTTATTAGAGAAAAACTGCATATTTTCAGTATTTTTCTTTCCCATCAATATTTTTTATAGATGAAGTTTTCGAAATGATTTTTAGAAGTGTTATTCAGACTGCAAATGACTACAGTAACGACAAATATCTTTGGAAAATTCACTTCCGGTCGCGTGATTTCCTGTCCTCAAAATGAATAGTTCTTATAGCTATATCTCTGAAACGGTAAGAGATGTAGACACCAAACTTTTAGGAGTATTATATCTTGACGAAAAGAGAAAAACATTTGGGTTAAGATTGTCCGCCGTCACTTCCGGTCGTCACAGGAAGTGGTCAAAAAATCGGAAATTTCATCTTTTCTTTTATGGAACGTTTATTGCATCACATTATAGTGCTTTATTTGTAGTTTCAAAATATATCAGCTCCACCGGAAACAAAAATGACAACTTCCGGTTATAAGAGAAAAACTAAATAATTTGAATATTTTTTTTCCAATATATATTTTTTATAGATAAAGTGTTTGCAACTGTTTTGGATATGTTATTTCAGACTGCAAATGTCTACAGTAACATCAACTATTTTTTTTAAAATTCACTTCCGGTTGCCTGTGATTTCCTGTCCTCAAAATGAGAAATTATTATAGTTAGATCTCTTAAACAGTAAGAGATTAAGACACCAAACTTTGACAAGTGGTATATGCTGATGAGTTAGCAATTCCATGGTGGATAATCTCGTCTGTCGTCACTTCCGGTCGTCACAGGAAGTGATCAAAGAAGTCCAAAAATTCAACATTTCCTTATGGAAACTTTTTTTATCACACAATAGCATCTTATTTGTAGTTTTGAAAAAAGTCAGTAACACCGAAAACAAAGAAGACAACTTCCGGTTATAAGAGAAAAGCTTCATAATTTGAGTATTTTTCTTTCCAGTAAATATTTTTTATAGATGCAGTATTTGTAATGATTTTTGGATATGTTATTAAGACTGTAACTGTCTTAAGTAACGCCAAATATCTTTATAAAATTCACTTCCGGTTGTGTGATTTCCTGTCCTCAAAATGAGAAGTTATCATATCTAGATCTCGTAAACGGTAAGAGATTAAGACACCAAACTTTTACAAGTGGTAGATCTTGATGTGTAGGCAAAACTAGTCAGGAAAAGATTGTCCACCGTCACTTCCGGTTGTCACAGGAAGTGAACAAATGAATAAAAACTTTTCTTATGGAATCTTTCTTAGGAATACATTATAGCATCTTATTTGTAGTTTTGAAATATGTCAGTCCCACTGGAAACAAAATGGACAACTTCCGCTTATGAAAGAAAAACTGCATAAATTTAGTATTATACTATACCATAAATATTTTTGATAAGAAGAGCATTAGAAATGATTTTAGGACATGTTATTTAGACTGAAATATCTAGAGTAACCTCAAATATCTTTTCAAAAATTTACTTCCGGTCACGTGATTATTTGTCCTCAAAATGAGAAGATAATATTACGAGATCTCTTAAACTGCAACAGATCAAGACACTTAACTTATATGAATAAAACAACATGAAGATAGGGGAAAAAATATAGGGTAAAATGCGTACGCCGTTCCTTCTGGTCGTCACAGGAAGTGATAAAAAATTGAAAATGATTTTTGTACATGTTATTAAGACTATAACTGTCTAAAGTAAAGTGAAGAATCTTGGTAAGTTACACCTCCGGCTGTTTGTTTTCCTACAATCATTAAAAATATTATATGCCTTTTTAACATAGATTAAAGCTCATTCATGTAGATAAATAGAGGAGAACGGAAGACCTTCTTTGTTGCTGTAGCAACAAGAGTTTCTAGTTTATTATTATTATTATCTTGCTATACAAAACTTTCTTATTTATGTCGAGGGATACCAATAAAACCGACTTCTTAATTCCACTCAAAACCAAACCATTCTAACTTTGCATAGGACTCTTACTTGTAGCATCAATAATAAGAAAACCGGCATGCAACAAATCTTTTTGAATATTCTGTAAAAATAAAATACAGTTTTGTTTGGAATCGCAATCCCAGCCATCGTCTAAATACATTAAAACTCCATATGCTTTAGCTCTCCAATACAATTCTAGTGGTCTAAATACTTAAGTAAAATATAACCAGCACTACTGAGACCGAAGGGTAGGACTGTGAATACGAAATAACACTTTGAGCCATTGAAATTCCAGGTTAAATTTACATGATGTTAAACACTTGTTAAATAAAATTTGATCATGAATAAACCTTTTTGGCAAAAATTGAGATCCTCTGAAGACCCCTCGAATTTGAAAATTTCTCTTTAAAACGCATGCATTCACTTGTCAAAAATCAACAATCAACCTTTGCTTTTTATTCAGTGGCGCCGAAACGGTCAGTGGATTAACAAAATTGGCGGTTCAATTCATTCGATGGCTAACTCTTCTCATCAATTTTAAAATGTACATGTACGTTTCAATAACGGGGGAGGGGGCGCTCTGCAATATTGATTTGTTGTTAGACAAATATACAACTTTAGAATATGATATAAATTCTATACTCTAACCAAATTTGATAACATTTAAAATATTATTGTTTTGTTTTATAGCATTCTTATAATTCAAGATATTTTTTTTTTAAACGATCTTAAACTGAAACAATTGAATTTTCAGCAGACACTGTCAAAGTCAGATTTATAGTCTAATAAATGACTATTATACTCAACTTCATTCTGAACCTCGCAATCTCTCCTCGTTGAGCTGAAACTGCTGTTTAATAAACTGACAGCGTCAATGAACTCAAAATCCTGTCCAGAATTGAAGCTTGTCTCTGTACGTTGTTTTTAAGGAATATCTCTTTTAGAAGTTGAACTTGAAAATAAAACTCTGTAATCTAAACATGCCAAAGACACAAAACAACCTGCGATTCTTTGTAACGAACGTCGCATTAATCGAACATTCCCTGGTAAAAGTATTTATAGTGAGCGCTAAATCGCTCGTGCATGAAAAACCAGTTTCTTAAGATACGAAGTTTCACGGAGAATACCGAAGTAAAAACGTAAAGAAATAAATTTACCAACTGTGGAATACTCCACTCCATGACCCCAGCTGTTTGTGTAAGGAAGAGAATATTATTAGCTTGGGGTCCTTTGTTTTTATTTTATATAAGCATAATGTTCCATGTAAAGTATCAAGTTGAATTAGACAACATGCAATAATATCATGATCAGCATTCAGGAATAATGAGGAGTGAACTTTTTTCACACACATATCGATTTTTTTTGTTGTGAATTGTACTATTGTACACATTCATTGTGATGTTTTCTTTGTACAATAATTATTTGAATTTTATATCAAACAGTTAAAATATAATAGTTTAATTTTGTTTGTATTCTAGTCTCTCATCGGTTGATTTCCAAAAAGGAACGCAAACTATTTCTCAATAACCTGTTTTGGTATGGGTACACACCCCCTTGACAACCAGCTGAATCATTAGTAGCCATGCAATCCCTCATTTCCAGTCTATGGTATTCATTGAAAATTCCAGATTTAATTAATGTACCTTTCACTTCGAAAAGTAGCTCTATCTTACCTCATGCTAACAAACATCATGGCTGCTAGATCTGTGTATCAGTTATTACGTCCCCTTGTTTCAAATCACTGCCGTTACTAAGGATGTATTATTGAGCGGCAAATTTGAATTCATAAAAAGCAGAACAATTTTACACCCACAGTTGTTTAATTATTTTAAAATCAAATTATAAGGAATGACTCTAATTCTTGGCCAAATTATTTGAGTATAACCTGGTTTGGGTCAGTTTACGCTTTTTTATAATGAAAACCATTAAAAGCATGCACTTTATCCTTTTTTTAATTGCTTTCATGAATTAATACATCCATCTTTGGGTTAACATCAAATTAAAAGCCTAAAAATTAAGGTAGGATTCTTCTCTGGTTTCTGAGAAGAGGTAATATTCAATGTTTATTTGCTTATATGTCTCATATATTCAGGTGAAAGAGATTTAAAAGACCATTTCTTTCTTTCCCAACATAATTGTACAGTTTTAAATAGAAATGGTCAATTGTGTTTGAAAACTAGCAGGGACTATATTTTTTGAGGAATAGTGGCGTATACAAATATCTTCTTTACCGCTTCTCAAAATTATTATAATACTACAAATTTATTATAATTTCTACAAAATCAAAAGCTAAAAGAATTTTTCAAATGTTTGTTTAATTAATGATTAGGAACTAAATCTTTAAAAAATGTCAAATAAATATGAATTTCCAAACAAACTTCAATTATGTTTGCTTTTAAAAGTTTCGACTCTAAGTTTAAATATGAGCCTAAAAATCCATAGAAAGAGGTTTTACTCTCTTACTAAACGGTCAAACCTTTTTGCTTATGTATCATTTTGAATGTCTACATGACTGCTTTACTATATGTGAAAATAAAAAAAAGTTAAATATAGGGCGCACATGAAAAAAACTAAAATATCCAAAAAATTTAAGAAAAATAGAGAAAATCAAGATTAGCCAAAACCCATTTTTATTAAACTATTTGGGTCAATTTGGTAATATCATCTTATAGACCCTATGTGGTAATATCTTTTAATGCAAAAAGAAAAACATTTAATCTTTTGAAATAGAAAACCCTATATCATGATCGGATGCAGTTATTTTTATTTTTAATGACCAGGGAAAAGGTTATGACCTTGACCTGACCTTGACTCTATTATAAAACGGTCAAAACTATTCAAACTAATACCATCACATAGTAAAACTAATACCATCTTCATGATTCTATGAAAATTTCATCAATTTTTTAAATACAAGAAGTACAGTTTTGCGTGAGAAGAATCCTACCTTAAGGTTCATAAAACCTCTGCTCACTTATATAAATTGTTTCTTGAACCTTAATGATTTTCCAACAGAAATGCATTTTTAAAGTAAAATACAATTAATTATAGCGTAGCTTGAGGGGCAAAATTGGACAAAAAAGACACTTCAACTCGGCGAATTTATAAAAAAAATAATAGCAATTAATGTCATTTAAAGTTATCTCTCTTATCAGAGTATCAATGAACTTTAATGCAATATATAAAGTTGTGTTTATCCTATCATTGCATCCTTTAAACAAGAAAAAGTTTTTTCTATAATATTTAGATTTTTTTATTCTAAAAGACGCTGTATCTTTATAAATTTATAATTTTCTTAATTAACATATACGTGTGTGCCTTCTCAAAAAACTTTGATTTTAAGATGGATGTAAAACATTTACAGGCGTCGTAAAACTTCTAAACTAGGTTATATTAATTTTCATAGAAGCAGAATTTTAAGCGCGGATTAAATTTTGTCAGTTTTACAAGAGTTCTAAGATCGGTAAAGTTAAACTGCGTTTTATTTGTGGTAACTTCTTAAGTGATCATTTTAAAATTGTTGAAATTACATCTCACTAAAAATAAAATACAAGTTTTTACCGTAATTCGACGTTATTAGAGATAGCCCAACAGCAGCTATCAAAGCTCTTGAAGCCTGGTTCTGAGTTTGCGTGAAGGGATTTATCTGCAAGACTAGGAGAATCAAGAAAAGAAGATTCCAAATTCTCAAAGAAGACATTGGTAATGAAAGTGTAAAAGATTTAAATCTAGTTGAAGGTGCATACGTCGCAAAAGTGTATTTTTTCACCAAGATTACATTTCATGTAAGTAGTTCAAGTCAAAGATCATTTAAGCAACCCGAAGTATTTTAACATGTGAATGAAATAAACTTCTTATACTTTTAACTAATGATATTCTTTTGCCGACTATAAATGATATTTTTATTTAAATTTCAAACAAAAGTTTTGTTTTAATAGAGACAACAAAAAGATTTCGTTTGCATTAACTTAGAATATATGAATATTTACCAGTGGACAGGGCATTTATCTTACACCTGTCCTCGTGTTAGTACCGTGTGATTCCGTTAAAAGTACTACTAGCAATAATTTCAATGTAATATGTTACTTAAAACTGAACACAGTTCGTGTGTAGGCATACGCTAATCTTTATAATTCTGTCAACGGTGTCAGCATCGGCGTATGCCCTTGGAATTTGTTACACCTGACTGCTTTACTGTCACTGGTATCGGCATTGAAATGCGACACATGTTGATGATGGATATAATACATAAACTATGTTTACATTTTTGCAGGAACATATATTTGTGTTATTTCACTTATATGTGTAACTGTTGTCAGTATCTTACTTTCCTGCATTAGAATAACTACACAGTTATTTTTTTTCCGCGATCGAGTGCTGCGTAGCATACGTCCGTCTACATCGGTGACGATTGATTACACTAAACATTGACTTAGTGAGCGTTCGTTATATAGGGAATCCTATGATAGTAATATAATGACCCTATATGACTGTAAAAATTGACGATTCTAACATAACTTACCTCGTAAACTTTCTGGAGATTTAGACCGAATTGGATTCTTTGTGCAGAGAAAAGAAAAAAGCATTTTGACGTTTCTAAAGCAACTAAAAAATTAAACAAAAATTAAGGGACGCAAATGCTACAAAAATCAATTTTACGAAGCACTCTTGTATGCTTTGGATTTCAAAGAGATAATATTAATATTCTTAAAAATATATGTTTAACTTTTTTCTTTAAGGTTTATAAAATGTTGCATATGAAAACCTGCATGTTATTATCATTTGTAAGGAATCTGGTTTCAAATTATTTACATCATATGTAGAATATGGACAGAACAAATAGGATTTACGGTCAAATGCCATTTAATACAATATGCAAGTAAGGGGCTTTCCTGGCTTCAAAAATCATCAACTCGCTACTGTTAAAATTGTTAATTTGATAAGAAGTATTTTACCCTTAATACATAAACCCCAATTGTAATAAGGGTATTATGCTTCACGAGTAAGGAAAGTTGACGATTGAAAACTTATATCAAGCAGTTGGACAATGGAAGTACCGTATTATTTCAAAAAGATATTTAAGCATGTGCTTTAAATAGAAATAAGTAAGTTAATATTTTTTCATAATTTTCTTTTTTTTCTTTTATGTATTCATGCATTAAACAAATATTTTCATAGATAAGAAAGAAATATACTTTATTTGCTATTACATGTACTATTTACTATGAGATAGAATTCGAACAACAGAAAAACAAGAAAATCCAAGTCCTGTTTAGTTCCCTAAGCCGTGAATTAACAAAATTTTGCATCATTTTAAAAACATTTTAATATCAGTTGACGGATCTCTAAGACTGTAGACACTTGCCCTAAAGCCAGATAAAAAAGTCAACGTTTACCTATATGTATCACGTTTGACATGTAAATGAATACTGTAAATTGAATAGTCAGGGGTTTTTTTTATGTCATAGGAAAAAAAGTATTAAATGTTATACTGTTCTTGTAAAAAGAGTTTAAAATTCACAGAATTGGCATTTTATAAAGTGTTCATACGCAGAACACACTCTTTCGAATCGAATTAACCGAGGAACAAAAACCAAGTATGCACGTAATTAAGGTATAAATGACATTGTATTGCTGAATAAATAAGGGAAGTTAAAGTCGTCATGTTTATCATAAAGCTTTGTTGTTAGATAACATTTAACGTCTATTTCTAGTTAAAGATCCAAAATATGAAATAGATGTGTCAGACACTGTATCTTTTATTTCAAGATCAACGGAAATAACCATTGTTAATTGACAAACATCGTCGATATATCAGTATGTCGTGAAAAGGGTTACGCATTTTTTATAGAGAGAAATACAAAAGATAACTCGCTAATATTTATACAAGATCATTAATAGTCAGATCACTGCACAACTATACATAATATAAATAACATATTAACAATTACAATCCCTCATTTGGCTAATTGATCTGGCATTCAGATGATATAATTGTACGATATGTGCAAGGACATTATATTTACATTTTTTGAAAATTATCATAGAACCTTTTCTTATTTGAGCCCAGAAAAATTAAATATTTTCATAAAAAACATATCGTGATCAATGTCATGACGTCGATGAAGAATTATCTAAGTACCATGTAATTCGAATACGTATGTATGAGGGTTGTTAAAAAAATTCGTGGACTTCTGTAATATCTTTTTTTTTATTTGATTTCATATGTTATCCAATGGTGGTAAAAATATTTTAACAATAAATGTAAATGATTTGTATTAATATTTTTTAAGTATCACGATTTATTCAAAATTTATCCAGAATTATAACATACAAAATCGAATCACGGAGCAGGTCAAAACCTGTAAGTTGTAAACAATACACAAAGTAATGTTTGTATTCATATTCACTGTAAAATGAAGCAGATTAAAAACGAAAAATAACCTAGAAATTCAAATAAGGAATTGTTATTTCGATTTGTATTCTAAATAATGGCTTATTATTTTGCTTCGATGAAAAGAAATCAACTTGAGAAGATAGGTAGTCCTTATTGAAATCGACAAACACGATGACGTTTTAGACCATCATGGAGCAGCAGATAACGATGCAATTTAGTGTTTTACTCGGGAAAAATCCTGAATACACTCTTAAAATGTTGGAGGAATAAAATGAATATGCTACAAGCTAGTTGCGAATGTGTGTACAAATAGTGAAGGCAGTGTATGAGTGACAGAGAGTGTATCAAATAAGGACGATCAGAAGCAGGTTAACTGTAAAATTTTGAAGGAAAGTTTTAAAAAGTTGGGGAAAAGCATAGTCGCTTCAGGGTTGCTTATCCCGTGGAAGCTGAGTTAAGAAATAAAAGAAATTAAATCCTTAAAGCGGCCTAATCCGAAACAGGCACATATTATCTTACACAATAAAAGTACGTCATTTCATAGATAATATATAAAAATAAATCATACGATTGATTTAATAGTTTATTACAACAATCCTTACGTGGAAAACATAGATCAAAAACCTTACTGACAAACAGAAGTTCCTGACAGGAAGTTAAGATCTGTTGTGAAGTCACCTTTGAAAAAAATAAATTTATCGGTTTTATCTAATTATGAAGATAATTCAAACCCGAGTATTTTTTTTCCATTAGTAGAAGCCTAAGTCATTGAATATAATCCATAGTAATTTTTATATTAATATGCATATTTAAAGAATAAAAGAAAAAATGGGATATTTATTTCAAAGGAAACTTAGTAACAAAGGCTAAAATATTGTCCGTGTACAGGTATAAGTACTTTGTTGTGAAAAAAAAAATGCTCGGGTTCGTTCTTCTTTGAGATATACATGTAAGCAATTAATTTAATTTTTCGAAGGTGATTCACGCGATATCAACATAGGATTATTTTTTGTGTGACCTAACAAAAATTATTTTTTAACTTTTGAATTTTGATATCTTTTGAAAGAAAAAGAATTTGGGGGTATAATTTGACAAAAAGTGAAACAATTTATAGACAATTATTTTTCAAGAAGAAAAACGAATAAATATTTTTAGCGATTAGAATCGGACCAAGCGGCTTTAATGAAGGGAATTATACACGAGAACAGTCCTTTAAAAAATAAATGTCGAGCATCAGAAAACTTTTCTGATGAGTGAGTTTTGGATTGTACTGTGGGAAATTTATAGGAATGTTTTGTTTTTATGTAAGAAATTCTTAATGCTATGTTTTGACGTAACATTGCCGTTAAGTGTGCTCCGAGGGTACAAAACATGATAATTATTCAATGAAATAATTTGGTTTCTGTTAAATTGAATGGAATGAAATTTTGCACATCAATTAAACATATTTTTAAATATTATATTGTGTTTATTTTAAATTTCTAATAAGTAATATAACGGAGTTTGACATCGTCCACGAACTTTCCGAACAAGCCTAGGGCATGTACGATTAAAACCTTTAACTGACCATTGTCTTGATCGTTTTTTGATATGTACGGATCTTACCGACAGTTTTTGGAAATTTGTGGATATCTTAGGGCTATGCAAAAGTATTCGCCCTTCCCTGTCGCTGTGGTGTTACTGTAAGATTTTTCGAGGTAACCTTAAGAGATTTTTTTCATGTAAAGTTAAAAGATGTAGTTTGTCAAAAAAATAAATTGAAGCATGCAAAAGATAAAGTAGTACTTAAATCTGAGCACTTTAAAATACTAAAACACCAAAGTATTTTTCAAGCTGTTTGATATTTACCTCATTAATTACGTCATTGTTTTTATCACAAATTCGAAGATTAAAAAAAAGAATAAAAACAAGAATTCATGTATAAAAATTTAACTATGGAATCGGGGACAAAAATCATATTAAGTGAATATCATGAGTGATTAACAAGGAGTAAAAATTTAACCCACGTCTACTCTTTAAGAGATAAAATTTGTCTTTGTTTCTTATTTGTATTGTTCAGAACACTGTTATACTGTTAATTAAATCAAGAATGCTTGAGTTGTCTTCCTGGCCAGTCTATTCAAGGTGAGTTCTTAATGATACCTAGCAATGTGTAATTCAAAGAAGGAATTAATGAATGGCATATGGTATATCAAGATAAAAGTTCAAAAATTTTATAATTTAATCAACAACAGGAACAATTTCTTCCCTTTTTTTTTTTACACCAGGTTGTCAGTTACGTTTATTTTTATGTAAACGCTTTAAAAGTGATTTGTAATTTTACCTCTGGTGATTTCATTTTTACAACATACTTAATTCGGAAAAAAATAACGCGTAAAAGTTAAAATCACTCTTTTTAATTCCGAATTCGTAAAATGTTATAGAAGTTAAAAAAAACCGTAGATTAAAAAACCAGATAAAGTTCAAATTATCCCAGTTACGTTCAACTTAAGAGAATATCTGCAATTTTCCTCGAAGACTTTTTTTTCGACAATTCATGGGTGACTCACAATATTCAAAGACAAGAGTAAGATTTTTAGATTTTTTTATTATCCTTTTCCTGAAAATTCAATAATAAGTATTTCATAAAAATCAGAGCAACCAAATCTACATTCATTTTTCTAAAGATAATCCACTTACTTTGGATATCATAGCTTTTTTTCAATATAAATGACAGAAAATACTACACTTTATAAAAACAAACAATGGGATACATGTAAATATATAGCAAGAGAATCAATTGAATAAATGAAGCATCATAAAAATGTGCATATAAAAACTCCCATTGATACTTGTAACGAAAAAATGCAACACACAATCTATACACAAAATATATAAGTATTAAGGGATTGTCAAAGTTAAACCTCTTGTATGCTAAATATACAATTTTATATTTACATTAACGTATTAGTTGTTTTTTTTAAATAAACAGGATTCAATTATAGCTATTGATCAATCTTGTTGAGATCACTAAAATTGAATATCGCTACAATCTGTTTCCACATATGATATATTGATATCCTGCATAGCATCCAAAATCGTAAAAAAAAAAATTCAAAATTTAAATAGCGATTTTTTAAAAGGTTCATGCCAATGTACCACTTATACATTACACGTATATCCTTTAAAGCGTTTGTTTTGTTGACTCTGATCTATTAAAATCATTCATGTTTGAAAGATTTTCGTCTTTTTTATTATCAGGGGAATTATTATTACAAAATAAACTTCTTAGTGCAGGTTGGAACTCTGTGATATTGAAAAGATATATGATTGGATTGATAACAGAATTAAAATTTGTCAAAAGATAGAAAAACACAACAATGTTTGAGCTAATATTTCGAATCTTTGTAGTATCGATCACAAGAACAGTCGTAAATGGAAAAGTAAGCAAAAATAAGGCAAGTAGTAGGAAACTTATTAACCTCATGGACTTAAACATTTTTTTTCGCTTTGATTCATTTACATTCTTGGAGAATTTGGAGGAAATATTCAGATAACGCATTTTCATATGATAAATAGCTAAACAATAAAAAATAAGGGTCAGTGGTATTAGAGCAAATTCAAATGATATAATAACCCATCCTAAGATTGTCATCGAGCCACTAAACACAACACTATAATCACACGTGTCACTAGACTCTTTTGAAGGCGAGACCAAAGAATAAATAATAATCACGAACATAACCCAGGCAAAAATGCACACAAAAAGCTTACGTTTTCCTCTAAAAATTGTTTCGTTTAAATCATTCTCAGAAATGACAAGAAAGCGGTGTAAACTTATACAAAATATTTGATAAAGAGACACCAATAAACTGGAAACGCAAAGTACATTCAACAAAATGCACAAGTCCAAAGAGCTGGAGTGGGCAAGGAAAAATAATCGAATACCGTTAAGAAAAGAGCTTACCCCTAAAACAAAATCAGTAATCGACAAACCAAATACAAGAAAAAGATAGGTATTATTTCGTAAATTACGGTTTGTGCAAGAAAGAATGATTACTAAACCATTAAAAAGCATTACAAGCAAGCCCACTGATGTTGCGGTCACCGGGACTAACAAAGAAGAGGATTGAGGGATGTTTTCAGTTGAATTGATCCGAATAAGAGTTTCGTTATCGGGCCATTCCTTTGTTACCATTTCTAGTGTTTCTGACCCGTTCTGTGATTCTTCATGTTCTGAAGTAAGAGAGGTGTTGGGTATTCTTGTAAAAGGCTTTTCATCATTCTTGGCATCCATCAATGTTGTAACATCAATAATTTCGGAACCATTTGTTTCATGTTCGATTTTCAAATCTATATTTGAAGGAGATGAAGACGGGTTGCAGATCCCTATTTTTAATTGCATTATTGCTACAATTGACATCGTCATTAGTAATTTTCCTGGACTGATTCTTTCTGCCATATTCTTCTCTTTTTTATACGTCCTTCTCTGTTACTTTCTTTTGTCATAAAAAGTATTACTTCTCCTGCAATAAAAATCAAATGTGCATGTTAATTAAGTGACCTGACATTATATAACAGATACAATAAACTATTTAATCACACTATATAAAAAAGCAGATATCGAACAGTAATCAAGCTCCTTTTAAACATTAAAATTGAATACAGAACATATAGGGGCCCCTAAAAACATACGAGGCGAGATCAGGTGCCATGAAAGAATAAGCCTGAACTACATGGAAATAACAAACACTTTGCAAGTTCAAAAACTCCATTAAACAAGACCAAATTGGAGCAAGGCAAACCCCAACCTCAAAAGCATCAGAAGTGGGATCACGTTCCATGGAGGAGACAAATAACTTAAAATGACCCGACTGAACATTTTTAAAACAAAGTTCAGGACGTTTTATTGTTTTTTAATTTTTTTCCCTCTAATCCCGACTAAAATATATGAAAATTTCCTGGAAGACTGATTTTTCCATTTACCTACGTGCACCAGTTTGAGACAGGAGAAAACAAACAGATATTTATTGAAAGATGATTTGATATATTCATATTCTGAATTAAAGGACACCTAATGAGTCCTTTATTCTTAATGTAAGACTTTTGCATAAATCCGGCTTCATATTCATTCCAGAATAGCTTCGAATTCGTAAAACAAGAGAGCCACTTGTAATCTTGGAAACAGAATATGAAAGGCTTGATCTACAGTGCTATAGAGTATGAGAGATAATAAAACACAAGTATCTGTTTAAAATCAACCGAACATTCTTATTATCCCCTTACCCTCTGGCTACAGTTAATGTCTTTTAATTGTCTTTAAATCAGATGTATTTATGAAATTCATTATTTGAGAATGAATGATGTAAAAATTGAATATGAATGTCATGCACTTTTGTGTGTAAGCAGCCCAAAAGCACTTGTTTGCGCACAATGTTAGTATCACCCAGTTTTCTTGTCGTATTTTTAACAATTCCGTCATGGATAATAGGGAATATCTCAAAACGTCCTTGTGTGAAAATATTGTATTTCATAATTTTTTTAAGAAATATATTATCTCTTTATTTTGATAAAGAAAAAAGTATACCTTTATGATAAAATAAACAAGAAATATGAACTTTTCTTTAATTTTCGTATTCTCCTGTCATAAATATTGACCTTTCTGCACTACGACCATGTTGAGTAAGCAGTGACAAATATCTGAATATAAAACTAATTTGAGGAAAACAACTATGCTGTTTTGATTAGTAATAATTTACACTGGTTTAAGCTTTGCTTCTTGATTCCAATCAATCTGTTTCTAACACCCCTGCTCCCTTTCCCCGTCAAAAAAGAAACAACCAACACCTATTAGAACTTTGGAATGACTGAACAATTAAATCTTCTTGTACTAATCAGTATGGAAATATAGGTAAAAGTACATTTCTTAATTTGTTTTCTTAGTTTTATGGAAAAATACAATTAATGGTAAAAAAAAAGTTTAACATACTTTCCTGATTTAAGCCGCTTTCTTTGCTGAATTTTATCCTACCTTTTTGCACTTATATATCAGCATATCATCGAGGTATTTTTTCACAATTCAAATTAGTATGAATTATCAACTCAAGGAAGAAAATTTCAATATTTACAAACTCAGTAAATCAAATCAAACAATAAAACTGATATTAATGATTTAAATTTTCTATTTGTAAATTGTATACATTATTGACAATGTTAACAGTGTTAAGACTATATCACAATTGCAAAAGACAACAGGTAGAAAAAATGTCGCTATTTCTGACGTAAAATAACCTGCTTTGACGTACAACGACATAGCCCCCCTTAAAAACTGTTCACGGTAGCTTAGTCGGTAGTGTGCTCGCTCTGCGGTCGGAATGTCGGGAGTTTGAATCCGGTCGCGACTGAATTAAGTCAATAAAAAATGGGGAGTAACTATTCTTTCACCATGTGCTCGAAACATTATTGTGAAAGTCCTTTGGATAAGATCCTAAAACCGAGCCCTGTATCACGACAGGCGATGACACGATAAAGGTTCCATACTTCTTAATGGCCTTGAGTGCCAAGTTAACGCTGAACACGACTCGTAAATAGGCATATGCCATTTTCGATAGCATTATCTACGATACATCAATACTAGGGTATACTCGTCGCATTCGTTACACCTGACTGCTTTATTGTCACCGGTATCGGCGTGGAATGGCGACCGTGTTCGTGCTGGTTATCTTGCATTACCTTTGTTTATATTTTATTGAAGTTACGTTTATCTGTGTTGTTTGAATACTGCACTGACTTATACAACTATAATTGTAAATTTATTTAGTACCTTATTTTCCTGCATTAGACGAAGTATTACGTTATTATTCTCCCTTCCGAGTTCTGTATAGCATACGTCCGACTACACCGGTGTCGACTGATAACACTGAACAGTGACTAAGTTCTGCCCTATTTATAGGGGTCTGCAGAGTATCGAGACTCGGGAACAAAAATGGCGGACAGATTCCTTTTACGAATCGTTTTCAGCTTTAAGTTCAAAATTTGAAGCCGTCACCGGTAAATGGCAATGTCTCTAAATAAGTGAAAAATTCTCGAATGGGACGTAAAACTATATACAATCAATCAATCATCTATCAAAAATAATGAAACTTAAGATTTGTTTTTCTTAATTCCTTGATTTATATGTGGTATATATTTGTATATATATCACTGCATTATCGTAACAGTGAGAAACATTGGAACAGTTACCGATAATAAAACATTTTCAGGTATGAACTAGAGCTTGCAGGGAAGTAAATTTCTTTTACCACATGATAATTATTGTCATTAACCTTAGAAATATTAATTTTAATGGAAGTTTTTTGAATATTGTTCTTTTAATTAAAAATAAAGTCAATGTACACGTAACCACTAGGTTATTATATCTCTAAAGGACAAAAAGAATACATAAATACATAACACACGTAAAAAGAATACATAAAATATTACCTTAATTAGCTTAATGCTAAGAAATGTTGATCTTAGGGCGACAGGTAAGAATCTGATAGTCGCTGGTGTCTTCATCGAATTAATATATAAGAGATAGTCCCTTTGTACAGATTTTTATCCAATGAAATATCTTATTAGAATTTCAGTTACCGACTGAAATGATTTTCCTCCATAACTAATATCCAAGAGTTTTATATTAATGCGCAAGGTCTTTTGTACTTTTTTTTAATAGAACAGTCAATGCTTTACCTTAAATACAGTAATTTTAATGTTGTAAAAGACAACTCGCTCAGTGTATAAACTGTCATGAAAATCATTTGATAATCTGCTCTGATGTTTAAAAAAATAACAAACAAAAGATTAAATTTTATTTGATGATTATTTTTCTTCACTTTTTAAGCGGGATATTGTAGCACCCACAATGAAGAAACTTGTATGTAACAGTGCCATAAAGAAGATGGGTAAGAATTAGCTATACTGTAGATTCCTAAATATTCACTTGGAATTATTAATCGAGTCATTTCGCGAGAAACACCACTCGTGAAATAAAATTACTCACCTTTACTTTTATGTTGCTGAAATCTATGTAAATCTCTTGATCAACTGTCCCTTCGCGAATTATTATTCTCGTAATTTGACGTTGAAGACCCCGCGTTAATAAGTTTTCGCCAAAAATAAGGAATCTATAGTATTGAGGAAATGGCAATTTACTCACTCGGGGTGTTTAATTTTGATACCATCGATAACAAATGGTCTTCACAACACAAAAGTATCGAAAAAAAATGAAAGCCAATGTTTGCTCTAAGTGAAAACTTCAACCACTCAGTAACAATGTTTACTTCCATTCTCAGTGAAAATATTAATAATTTCATTCATGTCACATGTATTGTTTTCCAATTACTTGTAATCAGGGTCCAATGTTCAATAGAGAAATTTATAACACCGACTGTTGGGTTACTTTCTATCGAAGATAAAGATAGTTGGGCCAACATTTATCCCCGTCGATTAAAATTTTGTCTAAAATTCTTAATTAGTTAAATTCTTTGGCTTGGATTTTCTTATATATATACAAAGTCATTTAACTAGACCAAGTCTGTATTTCTATGCATGGTATTTGGATAATTTTTCGTTACTTTTACTGTTATATTTATTGTTTAAAGATTGTAAACCATACCAATTGCTTAGGGTGCCATTTTAAAAGTTGTTAATTTTTACTATTAGACCCTCTGGGAATTAGTTGAAAAAGTGCAAATTTATCACATTTTCACCATATTTGTTTTTACTATTTCTGCCCTACAGATGTTTTTAGTCAACAGGTGAAAGTTATTGTTAAAAGCCACCAAATTGTGAAATTTCAAAAAAGTTGACTATCTATATCTAGGTTATTTTAGGTCTTTATTACTAAGTTTATTTTTTCGATGCCCATACCTCTTATTTGCCATATTGTGGTAAAAATGCCTATCAGTGCAGATGAATTATCGCCGAAGATAATTTCTTGGGGTAAAATGGTTAGATTACTTATATTCTTTTTTATGTTCTGTCATCAGTGTTTAGTATAATTTCCATGGACGACTTGAAGAAGGATAACATACGAGCAAGTCATCATGTGTCATTCTTCAGCATTGTGCATTGCTTACAATATCGGATAACAATGACATTGTAAGGGGTATTTCAGCGTTGTTTCTAAATTTTCGCGTAAAATCATATTTTCAAACTGGTGGGCCTTACAGATAGTGTTATACTTATACTAAATTACAATATTTTGGAGAGGTGTGCAGTCGCACCTATGACTGCATGAAATTTAAAAGCCGCAGAAAGTCATGGGCACTTAAATTAGACTCTGTCTAGTTAATATAAGTAACATGAGCTAAATTTCAAAAATATATATATTTTGTTTTGTTATTATGATAAATTTGTATGTAACTTAAACTGTTATGATCAATTAGACTGAATATAGCATAAAAAGACTTCTATATACAATCCAATATGCAGTTTCATATAAGAAATCATTATTGTACTGGACGACAATGATGTAATTTTGATTCAATCGAAGCTTATAAATAGTTCTTCAATATCAGATATGAATATCATAAGTTTATTTATTTTATTTTTTCTGTTATTTAAAGAGTTATTATAATTTTGCAACAAAAAATTCCGACATCAAAGTTGCAGCCCATAAATTGCTTTAAATATTTTTTTAGTGTTGTCAAATTGCTTAAGGTTTCGCCAAAGGTCAACATGTCTAAAAATTCATTTTTACAATAGCTGAAAGATGCTTGAGTTTCTGATTGAAAATATCTATGTTGTGTTTGGAGATCAGGTCTTCCAACAATTTATTCGAATTCCCATGTTTACCAAGTGCACTCCCTTATTAGCAGACATATTTTTGTATTCAAACAGAATTTGCTTGAAAATAAGAATACCTTTGCTGTGACCTTCAACTTATATTAACATATAGATATATCGACGACGTACTGTCAATAAATAATTGTTATTTCCATTTCTTTGTCGATACGATATATCCTAGTGAGCTTTGGATAACAAAAAAGGAATACAAACGAGTCTAACACATCTGTTTTATACTTGGATATTTTACATAAATAAGACTTTAATGGTAATCTAACAACCAAGCTTTATGATACATTTAATAACTTTCACTTTTCTATCTTCAACTCCATTACTTATGGAGCAATATACCTTCATCACCTGCTTACGAAGTGTATATATTTCAGTTGATTCGATACGCAAGAGCACTCTACGTATGAACAAGTTGTAAAACGAGGTAAATTATTGACAAACAAGTTGATGAAAAAAGAATATCAGCAGTCTCGTTCAAAGTCATCATTTCGTAAGTTCTTTGGTCGATATAATGACTTTGTCAGCAAATATAATTCATCATTGAGTCAAATGCTGACAGACGTTGTTCATGCTTATTGTTAGTCCATTATTTGTACACTGAATTGACGACTGGTTTCTCCTTATTCCGCGATCATGACAAGGAGTACACGCCGGGTGTGACCGGTCAGCTGGGGATGCTTACTCCTCCATGGCATCTGCTCCCACCTCTAATGTTTTAGAGGTCCGTGTTTGCTTTGCTCCTATTTTGTACTGTTTTATGGACTTTGATATTGAATACTGTTCGTTATCTCAATACCCTCTAAAACTACATGTATGTGAGGTATGAAGTTAAGTTTCCACAGTTTATGCATATATATCATTGATCAACAGGCAAAAAGTATCACTTGAAAAAAAAATAGCTAGAAAATATATATAAAAAACTGGAAAAATGTATATTAAAAAAATCTCCGTAAACCACTTAGCAAATGTCAATCAGAAACTCAACTGACGCATCTTTTTGACATCAATTTCTGAATAAGTTGTACAATCAGGAAGTTTTTACATGTAATAAAATAAATTTGCAAATAACCATAAAGAAGATAAGTGAATTAATAATTCCAGTTTTATTAAACAATCAGCTTTCAATGAAGTCGAAAAGCCTGGTGAAATTCTTTACACTCATACTGACACACTGCCACTTGTCGCTGGAGAGCTGCAAATTTCGTACTATATTCGGCAGTTAGAGCAGCAATGGATCTATTTTTTCTTGGAAGCATCTACTGCGACAAGGGACCTCGGTTTGTCCTGCATCATCCGAAGGAGCGGTCTCCCCGTCCAATGGGATTCGAACCCCGGACTTAACTCCTCATTTCGCGAACCTAGAGCAGACGTTCTACAGTCCCTGGAACGTTCTACTTTCCCATTTTCCCGTTCGCTCATCGCTCGTTTAGCGTTCGTTCACCGTTCGTTCAGCGTGCGTTCACCGTTCGCTCTCCGTTCACAGTTTTGCGTTCACCGTGCGCTCGTATTCACCGTTCACAAAATGTTCACCTTTCGCTCTTCGTTCCGTTTACTATGCGTTCACCTTGTGTTCACCGTTCACTTATCGTTCAGTCTTCATTGTCATTCGGAACTCCGAAGTTAAAGGACTGTTTTTGATGGTAAGGATTTACATGTTTTTTAATTAAATGACTAAGATATCGTGTTTGATTAATTATTATTTCATTGCAAAAAGTATCTACTTAATTTATATTTCTATTATTATAACTGACCTGTAACTTTATCCATGAAATTTCCCTACATGCATGTAAACGATGCTAGAATATTAAATTTGAATAAGGGCAATGTACAAATGCTTCAAGCAAGGCAACATTTTCTTGTAATGTAAAAGACGACAAATCGTTAATAGATGGATAATAATCCAAGTGTTTTACAAGACAAGAATACACAAAAAAAATTATTTCTAACACGTATTTAAGAAAAATATATTAGAACTACATGTAGGTCTGAGAATTATGAACAATACTGCAGATATTCAGTTAATTAGATATCTTTGGAGCTAAGTAAATTGATAGTGTGATTTTAAATTTTAGAAAAGACCACCTGTTTAAAATGTAATACATTAGAATTTTTCTGCTTTATGTTAAGTCTATTATTGAAGAGGGAAAATTCCTTCTTTTGCCGTACCTAAACATATGTTTGCCATTCATTATGATTAAGAGCCCCCCCCCACCCCCCACCCCCCTCCGCCGTTTCCAATTTTTTTCTTTGGAATAGATTTAATATCATGTCACAAGTTTAGAAAAGTGGATAATTCATAGCATTTTTTCTTCTAAGAACTGGAAAATTAAAGAGTTGGAAAATATAACTAATATTTTAATAAAAAAAAAAACAAATATAGACAAATAACACTCAGTAAAGGTTTACAGGTGAAAACAAATTTCAGAATATGTTACCTTGGTGCTAAAAGTGTAATATAAACTTTAGAAAAATATACCAAGCCAGGTGAATTTTATGAGGAAATACAAAATGACAAAAAATCAGCAATAAACAACAGGCTGATTTTTACCATTTTGCTTTTCTTAATAAAATTCATCCTGCTTGGTATCTTTTTGTAAAGTTTAAATTACACTTTTAGCACCAAGGTAACATATTCTGAAATTTGTTTTCATCTGTAAATCTTTACTGAGTGTGCTTTGTCCATATTTGTAATTATATTGAAATGTTACTTATATTTTTAAAGTCTATTTCGTTTTCCAGTTAGGAGAAAAAATTCTGAGAATTATTCACTTTTCTAAACTTGTGACATGATATTAAGGCTCTTCCAAAGAAAAATTTTGTTTGTTTTATCTGTCCTTGACAAAAGCATTTCAAAATATACATGTGCCGACAGTAGTATTTTAAATTGACAGGGAATATGTTTCAAATTCAATTTCAAACTTAATCGTTCCAAGTATATATTCCCATTATTTTTTTTTCTGCAGAAATGCGAAAGATCCGATCAAGAAATGATAGGTAAAAATATTAAAAGTTCTTGGAAATACTAAGAGTGACTCTTTGCCTTCATGTTCGGTGAAACGAGATTTCCACACTTCCACCGTGTCGAATGATTTTGATTGACAGGACAAGCACTTGGACTTTGTGTGAACCGTGTGAACTTGAAGATCGAAAATAAAAGCCGATTATTACTGTAAAGTGGATTTCTTAATCTTAAATAAAATGATTACATTTACTGCTTTGAATATTTAGGAAAAATAATAAGAATTTTTATTTGATACAACAGATATCTGAGAATGGAGGGCTCTCTCTCTCTCTCTCTCGTACATATCTTTCTCTGTTCAATAAAATCTATCACAGCACATTACTTATTTAATTTTGGAAATTTAATCTATTACACATAATTCGATAGCCTCTTTCCATCATCTTGTCCGAGTATAATCACGACCGGGAAATGTCTACAGATACATGTAGAAGTTAGCTAAAATAATCATCATAAAAGAATGAAAATGACACATAAATATATATTTTGCATTTGAATTTTAAAGTACGCGTGTATTTATGCAATACGTCAACAGACAATTGTAAATTAAAAAAAAAGAAATCCGTTATTTTATTCAGAATCGCCTTGGCACGGAAATATATGGATGGATGTTTCAACCGGCTACAGTGTAATTAATTATTTCTACAATTAGCAGTTTATCTTCTAAGTTTCACATTATTTAATAAGTTAAAAGAATAAGCATATTAACTATATAAGTAGATTAATTTTATATTTGTACTTTCACGTTCGTTCACCAAGTTGCGTTCAGTGTTCGCACATCGTTCACTTTCACTCATCGTTTGCATTGCGTTCGTTCACCGTCCGTTCACCGTTCAGGTGGGAAAGTACAACGTTTCAGGGACTGTAACCTCTGATCCATGCGGACGATCAGTATTTTATTGAGGAATAGAGAAAGAGCTTGGAAGAACGTTTTCTGGAACCTATTATGTCTCTTTGTAATGATATTTATGAAGTTTCTGAATCTAATATAGGTATGGTATTTGGAATTCATTTTTAATTTGTTTGGAATAAATAAAATTTTCAAAGCCTGTATGTAATTGAATAGAATTTTCTTATCAAAATGAGAGTTTTAAGTTTAAATTGAACTACATTGCAGAGTAAAATTTCACTCCCTCTTAAAAAAATTTAAAAAATATTAGCATCTCAAAAACAAATATGTTATAACCTCTCATGTTTTGGGTTCTGACAATCTGATAATGTCATGTTCTGGGTTCATGGCCAGGTTTTGTAATGATGATAAATATTTGCATCCATCATTTAATCAGATTCTTGTGTTGCTGATTATCTGTATTCGTGACGTAATCATCTCATTAACCTAACATCAAACGAATCAGTACTCTGTCAAAATGTATATTAAGCTTACAAAGAATAAGGTTTGATTCAAATTTAAAAGTATTATAACACGTGTCTAACAAGCTGAATAAAAGATTATGCAATTGATAGGTAATTAATCTAATGTGAATGATTTACACCAACATAATATGTGGAGTTAGTATATAATTGGTACGCAGTAATTGTCACACCTTTTAGTATTAAGGAGACGTAAAACTAATTACACATCGACATATTGTACTAAGGTGGCAAAATGTCTATGATGCAAAGAAAGTATAGACTGAAGAAAATAAAATTACCAAGGACAGTCGATATAGTTTTTGTCAAAGTCATGAATACTGGTGTACAAATTTAGTTATCGTAATATAATTAAGCATAAAGAATATACTCACATTTAACTAGTATGTAGATTAACTTTTTGGTTCAAACACTCTCAAGAATGTCCTTTAATCATCTTATGATTAAAAAAAATTAATGAGTGCTTTTTCATAGAAAGAAAAGTATACAGTAATCTAATCTATATATTTTATGAAGATTTTTGACGTTATAAATAAGAGAGTTATCGTTATATATTTAAGTATAAAGAATATACTCACATTTAAAGAGGCTGGGGGGGGGGGGGGGGTGGCAGCCAATTTTATACTATTTAAATCTCCTTTAAAAGGAGAGCTCCATATAAAGATATACAAAAATGATCAAATTTTAAAACTAAAATATATGAATTTTTTCTTTGCCACATGATAGTTGACAGCTAAAGATACCATATCTAAAAAATAAGTTAAATCTGGTGGTTAATTTGTGATTAATTTGTTGACCCCCCAGCCTCCTTAACTAGTATGTAGATTAACTTTTTGGTTCAAACACTCTCAAGAACGCCCTTTAATCATCATATGATTTGAAAATATATATATGAGTGCTTTTCTCATAGAAAGAAAAATATACAGTAATCTATATATTTTATGAAGATTTTTGACGTTATGAATAACAGAGCAAGATTCAAAATTATATACCAAACCAAACATTATTTCTTTTGTTTGTATAATCTGTCAATAAATAGGGTATTATTTTGATGTTGCCGATTGTTTCTTGGCATCAAATAACGCCAAGCTTAAAGCTGAACACGACTCGTAAATAGGGGTGTCAGGTCATTTCTCTTTAAAACTTTCTCTCCCAGGTTATTTCTCTCTCCTACCATTTCTCGGTAGGTCATTTCACGGTAGGTCATTTCTCTCTCCTACCTAGGCTATTTCACCCCATTTTAAATCTGGTCTTGTATAATTATTTACAATTCCATTCTTGCATTTTTAGCTCACCAGAGCCGAAGGCTCAAGTGAGCTTTCCTGATCACATTTTGTCCGGCGTCTGTCTGTCCGTCTGTCTGTAAACTTTTCACATTTTCGACTTCTTCCCAAGAACCGCTGGGCCAATTTCAACCAAACTTGCCACAAAGCATCCTTGGGTGAAGGGGATTCAAGTTTGTTCAAATGAAGGGCCACGCCCTTTTCCAAGGGGAGATATTTATGAATTAGTGAAAAATTATTGGCATTTTTAAAAAATCTTCTTCTCAAGAACCACTGGGCCAGGAAAGATGAAACTCATGTGGAATCATCCTCAGGTAGTGTAGATGCAAGTTTGTTCAAATCATGACCCTTGGGGTTGGGAGGGGCCACAATGGCCGACCAAATTTTACATAGAAATTTATAGGAAAATTTTTTAAAAGTCTTCTTCTCAAGAATATCAAAGCCATGATTGATCATATTTATATGGAAGCATCCTCATGTAGCGTAGATTCAAATTTGTTCAAATCATGACCCCCGGGGGTAGGGCGGGGCCACAATGGCCGACCAAAGTTTTACATAGAAGTATATAGGAAAATTCTTGAAAAATCTTCTTCTCTAGAATAACAAAGCCATGATTGGTCATGGGACTTCTTTTGGATTAAAACTTTTCAATAATAAAACAATTTTCTACTTTTTCCTAGCCACAGTGCTCAGGTGAGCGATGTGGCCCATGGGCCTCTTGTTAATTGTAAAATCACAACTGCCCTGTGCTAATGTTTGTTCCAAATAAATAGGGAATTGTAATGTTTATGCTCTCAGTATATATAAAATATTTCAATATGGTTTGTTCACTCCATTTCTTTATATGTCCCTAATAGTTAACATATTCAGGGATTCAAATAATTTTTTTTTTAAATCTCATCTCTTCGATCATTTTTAATACGCTTTTTAACTGCGGCGTTCAGTTCTCACTGCTATACCAGAGATAGTAAATTTTAAGTACAAAAGTATTCCAATTATAACACAAACGAGCTAGCTTTTTGAAAGGGACATATGTTAGATCTTTAGACTTTTCAATATATACTTTTGTCAATTCAGTTATTAAGGAGTCATTCACGAGAAGTCTGTTACATGAATGCACATACATATGTACGCAAGAGAAAATAATGCGGAAAAATGTTTGTAACAATCAGAACTTTAAAAATTAAAAATACATGCATCATTACATTGATATTCTGTTCTTTGAATAAACGAATTATAAGGAACGGGGGGTTATACCCTATCATAAAATAAGATAGCCAACCAGGATCAATTATTTATCATACCAATTATTTGTAAGAAAATTTATCAAGCTTTACATTTTTTCAAAGTGCGTTAGTATGGTCTATATCAACGCACTTCGAAAAAAAAATTAATTTCTTCAAAGTGCGTTAGCTTGGTCCCAAATTTAACGCACTTTGAAAATTTTTTTCAAAGTGCGTAATTTTTCAAAGTGCGTTGTAGCACAGCTAATACAAAATCTAACAATTATATATTTATTCCAGATGAAGGCCATAAACGAAGGATGACAGGGCAATAAACAAACTTGAAGACTACAAGATAATGAATTTAATTGTTAAAAGATAAAATAAAAATAAAGAAATTTCTATTATCGCATTTGAAGTTATTTCATGTTCCATTTGAAAGAATGATAGAATGAATAAATAGAATAAATGAAAAAATTGATTAAATAAATAAAATAAATAATAAATCATATGCCTCTGTCCTATCTAAAAGCTAGTTCAAGATTTGTAAATTAAGAGATAAATAAAAAAAAATAAATTAAGGATCGAGTGAATTAAAAAAAAATTAAAAAGAACAACAAAACAAATAGATAAATCGATTAACAAATAACATGAATAAATGGGTGAATTCATAAATGAATAAATTAATGAAATAAATAAATAATAAAAGGGTGAATCAATAAATAAATAAAATCAAGTAAATAAATAAAATAAATGAAAAAGTTAAGTTAAATAATAATGGTAATTCATGAAACTTATTAAAATGAAACTTATTACATTATAATTTTCATGTTGGAGTGAAATGACCTAGGTTGTGGAGAGAAATGACCTAGGTAATGGAGGGAAATGACCTGGGCGGAAATGACCTAGGCGGAGCAGGTACTGGGGAGAAATGACCCGGATTTGTAAATAGGCATACACCATTTTTGACAGCATTATCTACGATACATCAATACTAGGGTATACTCGTCGCATTCGTTACACCTGACTGCTTTATTGTCATAGGTAATAGGTCATAGGTCAATGGCGACCCGTGTTCGTGCCGGTTATCTTGCATTACCTTTGTTTATATTTGTGTTTATCAATGTTGTTTGTATACTGCACTGACTTATACAACTATAATTGTAAATTTATTTGGTATCTTACTTTCCTGCATTAGACGAAGTATTACGTTATTATTCTCGCTACCAAGTCCTGTATAGCATACGTCCGTCTACACCGGTGTCGACTGATTAAACTGAACAGTCTCTAATTCTTGCCCTATTTATAGGGGTCTGCAGGGTAGCGAGACTCGGGAACTAAAATGGCGGACACATTACTTTTACGAATCGTGTTCAGCTTTAAAGGGCGATCCAAAAGTACAATATGCAGTAGCATACATGATAATATTTGTAATTACAAAGCAATAACATGTACTACATTTGTATAAGAACCATTCCGAGTACCCAGTCAGCATTCACATATTGGCCCAACGTTGGTAGAGTAACGGTCTGTTGGGTCAAGGTTGGTGTTGGTATACATGTAACATGATTGGGCCAACATTGGGCCAATGTTAGACATTATGCTCTTAGTGGCAATATCAGCATATGTCAGTTTTTTTGTTGTTGGGCCAATGTTAGCCCAATGTATCTTAATCTCACATAAGTTGTCGTGATAACATACATTGGTTTTACATTGTTGGGCCAACATTGGCCCAATGTATGTAATTTTCACAGAAATTACTATCTTAAACATTGGTTCTGCATCGTTGGACTTACGTTGGCCCAATATTGAGTACTGAACATAATGAACATAAGCAGGT
Source organism: Saccostrea cuccullata (assembly GCF_032062105.1). Lineage (NCBI taxonomy): Eukaryota > Metazoa > Mollusca > Bivalvia > Ostreida > Ostreidae > Saccostrea > Saccostrea cuccullata. The sequence goes on along the minus strand of NW_026930704.1, from coordinate 1,779 downwards.
GTACAACGATTGGGCCAGTGTTGGCAAGACAGCGTTGGCACAATGTTTCAAACTTAGCATAAAATGGTTGGTCTCGTGTAGTTGGACCATTATTGGCCCAATGCAAATTTTTGTCAAAGATATACTGCAACAGCTGGGAGGATAATTTTACTAAAAGATTGATCATTTATGAGTATGTAACGCTACACACGTGTAACTGAATCAGTATACAACTATACATTAAATGTGTCCTATATATATAAATAACATTAATTTTGTTATCTGGCTTTATCTCTGAGTGCTTTACCTATACATTTTTAGTTGGACCAACTTTGGCCCACTGTGTCAAATGTGTACTGCATAAATCATGTAAATATGTGTTTATTAATTTATTGATTAAATGTTGTTGTACTAATGGTAAAAAAAATACATTTCCTTAACAGACACTAGTTAATCAGGTACATATCTCTATATTTTTACGCCAAGGTGTAAGGCTAACACAGCTGGTCCAACGTTGGCCCAACGTTTATATCAAGCTAGTGTTAAATACTATACCCAACGAGTTTTCTCTTTCTCTCCCTGCACACACATATATCATAATGTTGTGCAATTTTTATATTAAATAAATCTTCATGGGTTCCATTGGATATCATTAACGTATTATATATCATATTGGGGGGAAAATACATATGCATGCATATCTTGGCTATATGCACGAATTTATATTGTTGCAAATTAAAAAAATACTGTTTCCCTTGTGAAAGCCAAAAAGTAATACTGCATACAAACGTATCAATTTAAGAATTTTAAAAGACATTCTTGGATGTGGGTCGAGAACATTGTAGAAGACACATTAAGTGTAAATCCAATGTAGGATTGCAGCTGTACGAAAGCTTGAAAGATGTCACTCCCAGGAGGGCAATAAATTAAGTTTTTGAGTTAAAAAGAGGTCAGTTTCCTCGCCCGCAAGAGAACAAAGACAAAGGACTGAATTTTGTTTGAGGATAGATGCAGTTAAAGCAAAATGTGAGTATTTCTGATTTTTTTTTTGTGCATGAGTATTTTAAAAGGAAATTTTCTACAATGATCATAACATAGTAGAACAGATTTTGATCTACAATGTAGCAAATTCGATCTGTTACATACATGTATGCAATATTCTTTTCTCATTATATGTGATTTTTAGTTTAAATTTTTGTATGTGGGATAAATCTAAACCCTTGTCCTTTAAAATAGAAATGAGTAAAATATATACACTGTATATATATATATATATATATATATATATATATATATATATATATATACCTGCTTTCAGCACTAGGAGGACTTGACCATAAAACCATACTTAGGCAGACATATATAAATAAATTTATTTCTCAATATTATTCAAAGTCCAGCTCATCAAGCAAAAAAAACACAATTATGTGTTTATTGTTAGACTGCTGAAGAGATATATTGCATACTAAAAGATATATATTTTTGCAGGTCTGCCTAATTTTCCAAAAGTATGTGGTAGACTTTAGGATGACATTATATGATAACAATATAAGGCTGACATATATATTACATATTTAAAATACATATCAGGCAGACAATTCATTAAATTAGTTTTAATCCTCTATCAACACTATTAAGGAACAAAGATTGTATATCTCTAACTAAAAATTACTATTTAACATAGTTTACTTTATTGAACTATAGTTAATACTTTGATTTACTAGGAAACTTTACTCGATAACTTTATTGGAGATAGAGCTTAAGACTATGTATATCTTAAATTACACAACAACAATGTAA